>NW_024527712.1:0-28160 GCF_017590135.1 Pyrgilauda ruficollis
TCTTTTCTTTTCTTTTCTTTTCATCTTCTATAGCCTTTCTACAGTGTTTTGAGAAAGAATTTGGAGAGGGCTGCCTTGTAACTGAGCTCCTAGTGTTTCAATAAGGTGCTTCCAACGAGAAAGTTTCCCTGAACAGCCGGAGCTGTGGTTACCAAGGGAACGGAGCTCAGGGCAGTACGGGGGGTGAAGGCAAGATATCCCGCCGAGGCTCGGTCCTCCAAAGGTGGGGTCTGCTACCGGAACCACCAGAGGGGGATTTTTCCGGTGGAGACCGAGCCGGAGCGTGGATAGCCCCCATATGGCTTATGGTGACTATGCCGGCACCTCCCGGCAGAAACAAAGCAGGCGGGAGACCCCAGCAGCAGCGGCGGCGCCCAGCGCAGCTGGCACGGGCAGGGCAGCCGGGGATGGGACACACGGGACCCCCCCTCAGTGCGGTCGGAGAGGTGACCACGATCCACACGGAGGGACAGACCCCTCCCCCCCCACCCCAGCACGGGCGGCGGAGCGGCCACGGGCCAGGCGGCTGGGACCGGGGCAGACGGACTCACCGGCGGGGCCGGAGCCGGCACAGGGGCTGCGGGGGTGCAGCCGAGAACAGGTGGGGTAACAAACGGGAACGGAGGAGGTAATCTTTTGTTCCCAGCCCTTTTCTTTCACCGTTCTTCTTGTATTGCTTTGTCTCGGGGGTTTTTGATATTTTAAAGATGTTATTTTTGTTATGAATAAAAAGTCATCTATTTTTGTTTAAGGTTACAGAGCTAAAACTGGTTGGACTGGTTGCTGTTAAATTAGCTACATAACAAATCCAAACTTTGCTTCGATACTTTGAAATGGTCGAAGAGCCAACTCATGACCTCCACATGTTTTTCTCATCACCTCCACATGTTGTTTTTCTCATCACCTTTTTATTTATCCTTTGGCAAATTATACATCTTTCAGTTACTTGCTTTGCTACTCCAAAAATCTCCATGTGCCCATAGTTCCTTAAAAAAATGATCGCACAAAACCTGGGTACCTCAGTTGGTTTTCTAATGCATGTCTTCTAATATTTTCCTAGTCCCCTTCATGTACCAATCCTTTTCCTCTGATATTCCAGTGCTCTTTTTAGAGTATATAATTCACAAGTTTGAGCTGACCAGTTTGAAGGTAATTTTCCTTTTTCAGTAGTTGGCATGTTTTTTGGTTTCTTTTTTTTCTTTCTTTCTTTTTTTTTTTTTTTTTTTTTTTTTTTTTTTTTTTTTTTTTTTTTTTTTTATATATTCTTTTATTCCCCCTTTTTTCCTGTGTCCAACTTACTGTTTTTCTGTTCCATTTTCAAGATCTTATCTATTCATCCCCTGCCTCTGTTTTTCGCTTTCACTAACAGCTTAAATACCACTTTTCTTTCAACTATACACACACACACAAAAATCTTTTTCTCACACTACTTTTTAATACAATACACCTCCCTCCAAGGAGATATAGTAAAGCTTAAAATACACAATCTGCATTACATATACTTTCATTTGTCTCCATTCACTCACTGTTTTTTCTCATTCGCTTTCACACATTCTTTCACACCCTCAGGACACGAAGTGTATCCCTGTCGGGTCCCTGTGGCCCCCCCTCGCCTTGGGGTTGGCCTCTGGGAAGGGCCCTGACTCTGATCACCTCTGGTGCCCATTCACCTGTGAGGCTCTGTGTGTCACTCACACTCTTTAGCCACAGCCCTCTCCACCTGCCTGGGGGAACAATGGCCTGTTTGCGGGTCATACACACGTTCTTTCCACAGCACACACACACACACACACACACACACACACCCCGCCCTCCCGGGAAGTTGAGGCTGATTTTGTGTATGACTCACTCACACACACATCAAGACAACAATAAGGTACCTTTTCCTTTCAAGTCACCTATTACAATTTTAGGTGTTACTGGCCGGGTCCCGGTGCTCTTGGATATCCCTCAATCCAGCTGTGTTGTCCAACCCCAGATGCTCTTGGGGATTTTTTTCCCTCAGTCCAGCTGTGTGGTGCAACGCAGATGCTCCTGGGCATTTTATTGTTTTTTTGGCTGTGTTGTCCAACCCCGGATGCTCTTGGGCATATCCTCAACTGGCAGAATTCTGCTCAACCCTGGATGCTCTTGGAATGTAAATCCCTCAACCCAGCAGGTTTTTAGGGCCCCCTCTTGTCCCGTTTCCTAGTGGATTGGGCTAGGAAACTCTGCTCCCTTCCTCTGAGGGGTCCAACCCCTCTCTGAGACCCAGTCCCAGTTACCCTGGGGGATTCTCTCACTCCTTTTATCACTCGCTTTGTCTCTTTACTGGCTGCTTTTCTCGTGAAAAGATGGAAATGCAGCATAGGAGACTTCTGTACTCACTTGGCAGGTCTGGGGTAACCAGCCTGCCTCTCATTCACACACATTCATCCCCCCGTAACTGCCTCCCTGAAAAGTACTTACCAATCCTTTTTCCTTTCCAGGTTCTTCATGCGCACTACTACTCATAGGGGGCCAATTACCGTGCTTTTAAGGAGCCTTTTTCCCTTTTCTTTGTTTTATTGCCTCCTTTTTTCCACCGATCATAACTTGCCTCTGTTGCTCACACTAAGGAAAACAGAGTAAGGCTGCCTAATCGGGCAGGGCACACCTGCCTCACTCTGACTCTCCTAAAGCACCAGCAGCGAGGTGTTAAACATCCTCTGCTACAACTGTGAAAAAACGCCAATCACTTGTTTTTAAGATTTTATGTAGCTATTGTTATGAATAAAAAGTTATCTATTTTTGTTTAAGGTTGCAGAGTTAAAACCGGTACCACTAATACACAATACACATAAATCCCATCAAAACATATAAAAACAAAATCTGTTTTTATTACCAACATAACAAAAAAGTCACAAAATTTAACTTTAGTAAAAATTTAAGTAAACCTAACTAAAAATAAATTTAAAACCCACCCTATTTTAACTAACCCTATGAGAAATAGCCACTCACTTTTCATAAATTTAGAAAGGTTTATTAAACCTTATTAAAAATACAACAGAAAACTGAATAGAGAAAATGTTATGGAGCTGGGAGGAAAGGATTTTCCCCACCATGTGCTCATTCACACAATGTAGGTTTCGCCTTTTAACCCTTTAGCCCTTCCCAAAATTCTGTCTATCGACCCCTTCTTCGCTGTCCAGTGGTGGAGATCACTTCCTCAAATCTTGATTGGAGGTCAGATGTCACTATAGTGACAAGCCGACCCTCCCAAATATCCCAAACCTGGCTGTCCTTTGATAACAATGCACGGGTAAAACATAACTGTAAATCTAGAAAACTTTTCTTAACCTATATACATGATATTTGTCTGTTAATTGTGAGAGTCAATAATCACATTACTCATCTATCACAACCCCAAAACCCCATACATTTTAAACATAAACTTCCTCCAAAACAAATATTTCAAAAACCCAAAAAAACTCAAACATTTAAAATAACAACTATAAAAACAAAAAACATCAATTAAACACCTTACCTAAACTATTGAGAAACCCATCTACAATAAAACTCCTAAAAATAAAAAAAATAAATACCAATTACCACCTCAACAATACACCACCAACAATACAAAACAACTCAAAATAATTCCCATCCACAAAATAATCCATAAACTAAAAAATCAAAAAGTAATCAACAACCCCCACTCACCCTTTAACAACCCCATTTAACTTATACACAAATCTAAAAAAAAAATTAACTATAAACTATCATACGTTAAATAAAATAATTCCACCATAAAACACTACTATACCAAATATACTAAAACTCCAATACAAACTAAAATCCAAAACAACAAAATAATATACCGCTATTAACATTACTAGTGCATTTTTCTCCATTCCTCTAACAGCAAAATACAAACCTCAGTTTACCTTCACCTAAAAAAACATACAATACACCTAAAACCCACTACCCCAAAAATAGAAACACAACCCCACCATTTACAATAAATTAATCTAAACTACACTAAAAAAATAAAACTCCAAAACATCTACAATACATTAATAACATCATTATATTAAAAAAACAGCAACAAAATATTAAAAAGATCATCCAGATTCTCCTAAAAACCAATTTTACCATCAAAAAACTCCACCAAAATTAAAAAACCTGCTCAAAAAAATCAATTCTTAAAAATAACAAAATAAACAACATCAAATTCCCACCAATATCATCAACAAAATCACAACAATATCTCCACCAACCAATAAAAAAACCCCACAAACTTTCCTAAATGCCATAAACTTTTAAAAAATACACATTCCCAAATGCAACCAAATTATAAACCCTCTCTACCTTATCACCCACAAAAAAACACTTTCCAGTAAAACCCTAAACAACAAACCTTTACCCAAATTAAAAAAAAATCACTCATACAATAACCCTTAACCCAATCAAAACAAAACCAAATATAAAAAATATACTCTACTCTACAACCAAAACCCATAATCTATCCTAAAACCTTTAACAAAAAATACCTAATAAAACCAACCACTGAAATTTTAAAATCAAAACTATAAAAAAATCTAAAACCAACTACACGCCAACAAAAAAAATTCAACAACCTATAAAAAAATCCAAAATACCACAAAAATAATCAACACTAAAACACTTCTCCTAACACCCCAACTACCAATACTAAACTAAATATTCAAAACAAAAATTTTCTCTATCCACCATACCACCAATACCACATAAAACAAATAAATTACCCTCATCACACAACACACCCATATTAAAAAAGTAAATCACCCTAAAATTTTAAAAATAATTACAAACTAACCAAAAAATAAAAACTTTAATCTCACTAACAAAGAACCCCCAAAACAAATAGCGCATACTAAAAAAACTCTGCTATATTACCAACTACCAACAAAAAAAACCTCACTACACTCTTTTTAGTAATAATTCTTACCACATTATAAAAATAAACCAAAAATAAAAAACAGCCATCTAAAACCCTACACAACAAATTACCAAAATAAATAAAAAAATCAACTTCCTAAATTCAAAACTGTTCAACTAACCCTAAACATTACTAAAAAAAATAACAACCAAAACTCTAATTCATAAATAATAACCAATACTCTATAACGTTAACTAGAAAAGTGGAAAAAAACCTAATTAACATTAAAAACCCCAATTTAAACTACTAATAAATTTTTAAAAATCACTACCAAAATAAAAAACTACCTATAAAAATTCACCATATATATACCCATATCCCCAAAAATAAACCAAATTAAAAACACCAAAACAATCAAAAATAAATCAAACTACAAAAACCCATATTAAAAAAGTAAATCACCCTAAAATTTTAAAAATAATTACAAACTAACC
Organism: Pyrgilauda ruficollis; assembly: GCF_017590135.1. NCBI lineage: Eukaryota > Metazoa > Chordata > Aves > Passeriformes > Passeridae > Pyrgilauda > Pyrgilauda ruficollis. The sequence continues at coordinate 5,371 of NW_024527712.1, forward strand.
AAAAAATAAAAACTTTAATCTCACTAACAAAGAACCCCCAAAACAAATAGCGCATACTAAAAAAACTCTGCTATATTACCAACTACCAACAAAAAAAACCTCACTACACTCTTTTTAGTAATAATTCTTACCACATTATAAAAATAAACCAAAAATAAAAAACAGCCATCTAAAACCCTACACAACAAATTACCAAAATAAATAAAAAAATCAACTTCCTAAATTCAAAACTGTTCAACTAACCCTAAACATTACTAAAAAAAATAACAACCAAAACTCTAATTCATAAATAATAACCAATACTCTATAACGTTAACTAGAAAAGTGGAAAAAAACCTAATTAACATTAAAAACCCCAATTTAAACTACTAATAAATTTTTAAAAATCACTACCAAAATAAAAAACTACCTATAAAAATTCACCATATATATACCCATATCCCCAAAAATAAACCAAATTAAAAACACCAAAACAATCAAAAATAAATCAAACTACAAAAATAAATATATCAAACACAAACTTAAATTAACAACACAAAAAATATTATTCCTAACTAAATAGTCATAATACCTCAAATCATCAAAAGGAAAATACCACCTATAAATAAACACAAAACCAAAAAATAAATCTAACCATAAATAATATTTCTCATGGTATTAATAACTATAAAACATATACTATAATAAAACAAAGCAAACAACTAAAACCCCTCTAGTGTAATAAACAATAATCCAAATATAAATATTTAAAAAGTAACAAATTAATTACCTCACACTACCCCAAACACACCAAAATAAACACTATATACTCACAATAATAAAAACCACCACAAAATTAAAAACCTACCCCATACCTCATACTACAACCCATAACACCATCCTAAATCTCAAAAGACAAATCCTTTAAAAACATAATACCCCTAAAAAAATTAAATCAGACAACAAACCTCATTTCAAAAATGACCTTATCAACACCTAACTAAAACAAAAAACTGCCAAACTATAGGTTTTCTTTTTCTTTAAACCTATTTAAACCTACTCTAAACACCCAAAAAAACACCAAAAACACACCTATAACCCATCAGACCAAACCTAAACCACAGCATTTCCAGCGCCAGAGGAACTAATAAAAAACTAAGTAAACAAAACTACAACCCACAAAAAAAACTTTCCTAAGTTTATAATCTCTTTTAGAACAACAATAAGTTTTATTGTTTAATATTATTCAATTTTTATACTAATAAATATTTTACTGATTAAATACAGTTTTTTCAACTTTTCTCCAAAAAAATATTTTTCCCAAATCAATTAAAAAAAAAACCACTTAATTTTTTTTTCCCCAAAAAAATCCCTTTAAAATTTTCTTTCCCAAAATTTCCTTAAACCAAAACACAGGCCATCAGACCTACACTGTCTAAAAGATCCGGTTTTCCCATGCCTCTTCCTGTCTAGAGGCAGGGCCCCTCTAGCCTTGGTTATTTCTTTCCTGGGCATACATACTAGAGGTACCTTCAAGGGGATCTGACAGATCATACCCGGCAGCTCGGTTATGGGAGGTTGAAGCTACCTTCACTTAACTGGAACTCACTCGGTTAGTGTTTCCCTCCTTGAGTTGACACACCTGTGCTGCCAGGACAGAAGTAGGTTTCCCATCCCACTTTCCCATGTCTTCCCTATGGTCGTGCAGGAAGAACCACAGGTCAGCTCATGGGATGTACCCTCTCTCTCTAGTTTGGAAACGTTGGGCTCTGGTTTTGGGGCCTGTGACTTGCACTGGTGCGATATGAGAACTGTTCCTCCTCAGCTCCTCCCTCACCACCTCCCTCATCTCCTCTTTGAGGTCCTTAATCACAGCAGAGACGAGCTTGCATCGGGCTATTGATCATACTCTCATAATTTCTAAGCTTGTTGGCAACAGAACCCACTGTCTCTCGGTTGTTATCGGCATTAATCGTTGCAACAAAGGTGGTGTATTGAGATGGCCCTAGATTTGCCAGACTCTACAACATTTGCTTTGTGCACCTGACTTTGTCGGGGTCATTATCATGCTGCTTATCCTTCCCAAAGAGTACCTCTAATACTGTCACTTCTCTCAGCTGTTGGAGTCCTTCTTCAAGGGTCTTCCAGTGCATTCTATGGTGGTGTGCCTGCATTCTCTCCCTGTGGACAAACCTCTCTCTGGCACTCATTAAAAGCTGCTCCCAGAGGGAAAGGGGCCCTGGCTCCCTTACAAATACCTGATTCATACCTGAGTCCTGGGTCAATGTGGAAGGAGCTAACAGTGGGCCTGTTAGCTGAAGGAGCAAGAAGCAAAGAAGTAGCTGATAAGGAGCTGTCTTCAAGCCTGTAACCAAGGAGACCAAGAGAAGTGAGGAACAGAAGAAAGATAAGAAGAGAACTTCGCAGCTGGATGGAGTATTTTTAGAAAGTTAGTTAAGTCACTGTAACTTTTCACCAATGGTGTTATGTTGATTTATTGTGGCCAATAGTTAAGGTAGAAGAAGTATAAACTATCACAGAGTGTATAAAAAGTCAGACATATTTCGTATTAAAGAGTTGCCAAATGACAGCAGCGCTCAATGGTGGAGTCACTTCATTCAATGCACAGTAGTCCACAGTCAATCTCCATTCTCCTTCAGATTTGTGCACAGGCTAAATGGGGCTGTTGAAGGGTGAGTGGGTTTTGCTGACTATCCCTTGGCTCGCCAGCTCGCAGATCATCTTATGGATGAGAATCACAGCATCTCGAGTTGTTTTGTACTGTCAGCAGTGCACTGTCCAGGTGGCATTTGGCACTTGTTGCTCTTCCCCCTTCAGGAGTCCTATTGCAGATGGGTTTTCTGATAGTCCAGGCAAGGTGCTCGATTGCTGGATGCCCTCTGTCTCTACAGCTGCTATTTCAAACACCCACCTGAGTCCCTTTGGGTCTTTGAAATACCCACTTAGGAGGAAGTCTATGCCCAAAATGCATGGGGCCTCTGGGCCAGTCACAATAGGGTGTTCCTTCCACTCATTTCCAGTCAGGTTCACATCAGCTTCCACCAATGTCAAATACTATGATCCCCCTGTCACATCAGCAATAGAAACAGATTCTGTCCCCACATGTCTTGATGGGATTAATGTGCACTGCGCACCAGTGTCGACCAAGGCCTCATATTTTTGTGGTTTTGATGTGCCATGCCAACAAATCCACACAGTCCAAAAAACACGGTTTTCCCTAGCCTCTACCTGGCTAGAGGCAGGGCCTCTACCTGGCTAGAGGCAGGGCCTCTCTAAGGCTGGTTATCCTTCTTTCCCTGGACATAGGTCTTAGAGGTTCCTTCAAGGGGATCAGATATGTCATCATCATCATACCTGGCAGTTCGGCTACAGGCTACTGGAGCTGCTTCCTTTTTGGTGGAACTTCCTCTCTGAGTCTTGATCTCCTTCAATTCACACACCCATTCTGCCAGAGCAGCAGTGGGTCTTCCATTCCACCTCCTCATGTTTTCCCCACAATCATGCAGGAAGAACCACAGCTCAGCTTGTGGGGTATACCTCCTCTCCCTATCTTGGGGATGTCTACGTTTGGTACCAGAACCTCTCATCTGTACTGCCGAGATTTGGAGAAAGCCCTCTTTAATCTCCTCCCGGAGTTTCTTGTGATTCTCCTCTATCTTATCTTCTAATTTCTGCAGATTTGTTCCTATAGTTGCAATTCCGGCATGTGTTGGGCCATGTACAGCATCTGCATATGCTTGGAGCTTCTTTACCATATCAAGCACAGTCTCCTCACTGTCATCCCGCTTCATTATTGCTAAAGCAGAAGCATATTCTTGTGGCCAAAGTCATACAAGTTTTCGCCACATCACCGGTATACATGGTATCAATTCTGGATTCCTAGTTGTTAGGTCATCTGAGAAGACAATCTCTGCCACCACCATTTCTCTCAAGCACTGAATCCCTTGTTCTATAGTCTTCCACTGGGTTTGCTGCATATAGACATCGCCTGCACACAGATATCTTCATGCCACACTTCCCAAGATCCATGCTCAGAGACTGTGATGGTTAGTCCCCCTCATCATTCCTTGGTCCATAACCAGATCATGTGACAGGTATCCCAAATGCCTCGCTTCAGTACCATCCAGAATTGTAGCCTCACCTGCATCATCCCAAAGACAGACTAACCAACTAATTATAGATTCATCAGGTCATTGAGTGTAATCCTTTCTTAGGCCATGAAGGTTCTTCAGGGAAAAGGACACAATATTGACTTCTGATTTTGTGTCAGTTGCTGGAGCTGGCTTTGAGGGTGCTTCCCCTGGATCATCATTGTCCACTGCCTGATCAGTTTTGCTTTTGTGCTTCTTTCCCATGGTATTGACTGCCAGTGGCTTTGGCTCACTGTCTGGTTTAGCTACAACCTGAGTAGCTGGGGTGTTGGCTGCAGCCTGAGTGACTGGGGTAGCTGCTGATTTATCTCCTTGCCCCCCTGCCTCTATCTGCCACCCTACAGTATCTAGCAGTGTGTGATAAGCATAGGCCAGGGCCCAGCCTATTGCAGTGAGCTTCTTCCCATTAGAATCATCATGGCAGTTCTCTTCCAGATATTTCCCCACCTCATCTGGGTTCTGAATTTGCTCACGTGAAAATTCCCAGGCTGAGGGATCAGAAAATTCCTTCAGGGTTCAGCCTATTCTTTCCCATTCTCCACACCACTCAGGATTTTCCACACCTGGGTCTACTCCTGGGACAGGGGTCTCATCAGCTCCTCTGGACATACCAGCCCTCACTCAAGACACACTGCAGATCATATAGTGGAAGCTTGCCAGATAAAATACCAGGAAAGTAGTCTCTTTAACATTCAGGGGAAATTGAACATTCTCAAAAATTGATGTAGCAGATTCAAAGAAGAAGAAGGAAAGGAAAGGCTGAAAGGACTCATCCCATGCTTCTCCTCTAACAAACTGGGTGTAATTACTAATAAATCCCTAAATCATCCTACTGGAACTAGGATGCAGGGTAGGATGAAGAAACCATAAACCATTCATATCCTGAACAAACCCCAGTACCTTTGTAAAGTCCCTTATTATAAATCGTTATCACCGAGCCCAGCATAATAGCTATTCTAATCTGTGGCCCTCTTCTGTAAAAGCTATGTGTTAGGGACAATACTTGAGCTATCTCTGGATAAGAAATCAAGCCTCGGGACCAGAAAGGTATTAAAACCTCAAAAAAGCCTAGGGACCGGAGACACATGAAGGTCTCCACCCAGAGAGACATTATGAATTCAAGCAACATGGCTACTGACTGCTGATTTGAGGAAGCAAACAAACCCCACAACTTTTGTGAAAGTTGTAAAGCCGGTATGTTTATTACAGAGCTGGATGCATGTGGGAATCGTTCCCCTAAAATTACATGGTCACCTCTGGGAACTCCTGATCCTTTTTTATCTCTCTCTCAAATACATATGCATGCAATTTCACAATAGGTTCATACATATTCATTCTACTGACTTTGCGTGACATTTGCCGCTAATTCTTCTTTATCAGGAAGTATTCCTGGGTCATGTTGCCCTGCTCTTTGTGGCAGCCTCTCTGTCTGCATCCTTCGGCTGAAGCAGTTTCTCCAAGCATAGGTTTTTTGCAAGAACAGGCAGTCAGACTAAACAGCTATGTTTGCAAGCTACAGACTTCACTCAAAGATTTACATTTCACCTAAATTAAAATGGATTTCTACTCTGGAAAATTTCCACTCTGTCTCACTGCTTTATCCCAATACAGAGTAATGTGAAACCAAAATGCAATCAGTACAGATTTTTGCACTTTTTTGAGCCACGCCCTGGGCGCCAATAATGTATTTGTCCTGGTTTAGGGCAAATTTGGGAGGAAACTTCCAAAGCAAATCTAGAAAGCAGATTCAAGTGGCGCCTCCCCCTACTGGTTTGGGAAAAGATTTCCTTGGAGAAAAGTGGAAAAAACCTGTTTGTTTAACAGGCAAAGTATTCACAAGCATAAAAAAATTAATAATATTAAACAATAAAACCTCTCTCTGTTCTGAAGAGATGGCAAATTCACAAAGTCCTTGTTGTGGGCAGTGGCTCAGCTCTCTCAGTCTCTTATCAGTCCCTCCAGCACTGGAAAATGCCTCATCCCAGATCCCGGTGAGCCACAGGCATGAGCTCCTGGTGTTTTTCTGGATTTTAAGTCCAGAGCAGGGCCGATCAGAAAAAGAAAAGCTACAGTAGGAGAGCTCTCTCCCGCTGTCCGTGCTGCAGACAACACAGTCCGTGAGAAGGAAATGTGGGGGAGCAAGTGCAGTTTCTGAAAACAAACTGCACGTGTCTTCTCCCCCCTTTGGTCTTAAAAACCAGTCTTAAAGGTGCAAAACTTAATATCCAGCATAAATAGAACAGCCAGTTGGGGATACAAGTGTCATAAAGTCACCCTAGGAAATAGGGAATGGGGGTTATGGTCAGTTCATCACCCATAGCTTCTTCTGCTGCTCAGGGAGAGGAGTCATTCCCCTGCTGCCCCATGGGGTCCCTCCCGTGGGAGACAGTTCTCTATGAACTTCTCTGACTTGAGTTCATCTCATAAGCAATAGCTCTCTGCGAACTGCTGCAACATGAGTCCATCCCATGGACAGCAGTAATGTCATTTGGGTTTTGTCTTTTTTTTTTCTTTTATATGTTGTCTGTATTCTTCACACATATATTTGTAGCTTTGAAACCTATTGTATTAGTAGCTAGTTTTCCCAGTAATTTTCCATGGCCTTTCCCTAGGCAGAAAGACAAAACAAATTCCAAACTCCAAGCCCTGGGAAGTGTAGGGCCCCAATGCTAACTTGGTTCTCCCTGGGAACCAAGGCCGAGAACAAGTCTTTGAGATACATTCTCATGGACAAAGTACAGCTAGTGCCGGGGGCCTCAAATTGCTGCAGTGTGGGTCACTCTTCCACGTGTTGCAGTCCTTCAAGGACAGGCTGCATGGGAGCAGGGCCTCTCGCTCCACAGGTCTGCCACAGGATCACTGCCTCCTCCCAGCCATCCACCCGCTCCGGCATGGGGCTTGTCCGTGGGCTACAGGTGGATCTCTGCTTCCCCATGGACCTCCATGGGCTGCAGGGGGACAGCCTACTTCACCATGGTCTTCACCACGGCCTGCAGAGGAATTTCAGCTCCAGTGCCTGGAGCACCTCCTCCTGCTCCTTCTTCAGTGGCCTTAGTGTCTGCAGTTGTTCTTCTCACATGTTCTCATTCTGCTCTTCTCTGTCTGCAATTAAAACCGCCCCACTTTTTTTTTTTTTTTATTTCTTTGTAAATATGTTATCACAGAGGCATTCCCATAATTTCTAATTGGCCCAGCCTTGGCTAGTGGCACGTCCATCTTTGGAGCCATCAGGGATTGGCTCTGCTGGACATTGTGGAAGCTTCTAGTGTTGCCTAGAATCAGAAGACAAACTTTCTAAATAATATTAAAGTAGTAACATAAAGAGTAATTCTTTAATGAAAGCTTTCAGGTGCACAAAATATAGGTATGCGCATGCGTGGCATCCAATTTCCACAATTTTTAAAAGTTTAATTTATTAGCAAGTACATCCAATAGGAGACCAGTTGCCCTGGTAACCCACCCTTGGGCCTGCCCCTTGGAGTGTCTCCAATGATTCCTAGCCCTATATTTTGTTATGTCTCCCGGGTGCTGGTGCAAAACAGGGTGTCCTTGTTAGAAATACTTTTCTTAAAAATAAGGCTAAACAGAATTTCAAGAAGGTGGCATAATGTGTGAGAAAGGGTAATCTACTATTCTAAAGTATAAGAAAATGCTAGAAACTATACAGCTATATATTAAAAATCTACAAAGCTACAAATATATAAAAAGCTCAAAATCTTTAGGCATCAGTCACAGCTTCTCACAGAAGCCACCTCTGTGGCCCCCCTGCTACCAAAAACCAGGCCATGCAAACCCAATACACAGCAATAGGTGTAAAGTCAATCAGTTTTGTTAGATCATTTTAGGTGTGGCTCGCAATTGTTCATTTATTTCAGTAAACTCCAATTCAGTTGCATTTGTTACAGTTTTCACTTGCAGAGTCAAATTGTCTGTGGCTAGTCTATTCCTGAAGGTAGATATTTGCAGAGTGAAGATGGATTCTAAAATCCATCTCACTATGGTTCTCTTATCCTTCCCACATGTGTTCCCAAATTTTGCCAAACTTCTTACTAAAATTCCACACAGAAATGGATTTTCTACAGAGGTTGGTGTTGGCAAACAAGTTGTTATAGTAGTTACATTCTGTAATCTGCCAAAATTTTCCACTAACTTTAAGATCACATTTCCCCTCCCAGAGATCAGCAACATAGTTTCTATTATTATTGTAAAGATGTAATTATTTATCATTTTCATCTAGATCCAATGATTAATATCTCCCTAGATAATCATATCCTATACCTAAAACAATAGGATTTTTTTTTAAACCCCATGGTGTTAGTCAGTCTTGTTTCTGCTGTATTTAATGTGTGGTTGCTAGTTTTATCCAAGTGTGATGAGCTGAGGGTTCAATTCCTTCCACCCTGAATGCAGTGTAGGTTACCAGGAGGACTTGATATGGTCCCTTCCACTTCTCCTGGATTGATCCAAAATTCCTGGTTCTGATGCACACTGTATCTCCTAGTCAGAAAAGATGTACAGGCTAGTCTAGTCCCAATGGTCTGTTGATGACAATGTACATTGTAAGACTTAAATGAGTTAGTTCCAGTGCTATTAAATATTAATATCAGCAAAATCTTTGAGACTTCCCTTGCTTTGTTGGGGTGACATGGGAAAACTTCTGTCCATCCAGAAAAAGTATTTATCAATACCAAAATGTACCAGTCCCCATTCTGCCTGGGCAGTTCCACAAAATCAATTTGCCAATAATGACCTGGTGAATTTCCCTGTTTTACTAGCCCTGAAGGTAGCCTTCTTCCTTTCTTGGGATTATTTTGCAAAAAAAAAAAAAAAAAAAAAAAAATCACATATTTTTCAACAACTAATCTATTAATTTCTGTCATCTTTGTGCTTACTGTATTCCTTTGTAAACTAGTTCTCTATTTCCTAATGTGTTTTCTAATGTTTTAGTTCTGTTATACATTAATTATGGAGGTACAATTACCTGCCCACATTAATTTATCAGCCATCTGCTGGAATTTTCCTAATGATGGAGTCAACTGCCTATCCGGATTACTATAATTTGGTTTTGTTCCCAGACATTTGACTTTTTGCTAGGTATTAGTGCAAGGATACCTTTTCCAGCATTCTCTTTAGCTGTTTTGTCAGCTAATTGATTCCCTGTATTAACTGGGGAATCTCCAAACTGATGGACTTTACAAAGGCATCACAGCCGCTTCTTTCAGCTTTTGTACACTCTGTAGTAGTTGACTAATTTCTTTTTTGTACTTAATAGGAGACCTCTGTGTGGCTAACAATCCCCTTTCCTTCCATATGGTTTCATGGGTGTGCATTATTTCAAAAACATATTTTAAATCAGTCCATATATTTTCCTTTTTTCCTTCAGTGATTTCTAGGTAAGCCATTAATTCTGCTTTTTGTGACCAAGGGTGCCAGAGCAATCCTGGTTTTTCTTACCGAATATATTACTTTCTCAACTAGTTTGGGAGGTTTTTTGTTGTGTTGATTGTTGGGTTGTTTGTTTTGTTTTTTTTTGTTTTTTTTTTTTTTTTTTTGTTTTTTTTTTTTTTTTTTTTTTTTTTTTTTTTTTTTTTTTTTTTTTTTTTTTTTTTTTTTTTTTGCAAACAGCATATTATAAATGTTTGTGGAATAAAGAGTTTGTCTAAGTCTTTGTCCTGGGTTGACTATATGATGCTTTTATCTCCAATTGTCTTGTTTTGTTTATGCTGAATAATAAGTTTTGCACCTTTAAGACTTGTTCCAGAGAGTGAGGGGGGAGGGAAGAAGCACGCAGTTTGTTTTCAGGCACTGCACTCACTCCTCCACATTCCTCCTCCTGGACCGTGTTGTGTGAGGATGGAAAGACAGCGGGACAGGGCTCTCCTTTGCTTTTAGTTAGTTTCAGCTAGCTGAGGCAGAGAAGTTCCCTGGACTGTGGTTTTTCTTTTTCTTGGACCTATTTAAACCTGCTCTGGACTGAACACCCAGAAGAGCACTGGCAGCTCGCACCTGTGGCCCACCAGGCTGGGCCTGGGCCGTGGCATTTCCAGCACCAGAGGGAATGATAAGAGACTGAGTGAGCCAAACTGCAACCCGGGGAGGGGACTTTTCTGAGTTTGTCATCTCTTTTGGAGCAGCAAGAGGTTTTATTGTTTAATAAACAGGTTTGTTTTCCACTTTTCTCCAAGGAGGTATTTTCTCCCGAACCGGTTGGGGGGAGGGGCCAATTGAATCTGCTTTTCTAGAGGAGCCCCTTTGGGGGTTATCTCCCAAATTTGCCCTGAACCAGGCCAGTCTTATACATAAATCCTGAGTTTTGACTCCTGCTTACAAAGATACTAATGTAAAAGTTACCCTCTTGGTCACAATGCTTTGAAAAAAATGTTGTTAATTTTATGTAGTTAATTAACTTGCATCTGCATTGTACGTAAATAAAGCATCCAGAAAACCTGGGTATAAAAATCTGGATTTTCCCTCTCATGTCAGTACCCCTAGGAAAGATTTCTTTTTGATGTGAAGGTGAAAGATTTGTTTCTGTACTTGTCACTGATAGTTACTGATATAGGCATAACAGGTGTTCAGAGGCAGAAGGTACGGGGTAACAACTGTCTTCTCTGTCTACCTCTTACACTGTCTTGGAATCAGTTCTTCCACAGGTGCTTTCCCAAAATCATATACTGTTTTGCTGTCTGATATGTTGTCTTCCTGGGGTAAATGTCAGGTATTACCTTACAACAAGTTTTTTTTATTTTATGATAGCTTCTGAAAGGCAGAAAGTACCTGGCATTTTGCTGGAAAGACACAAGCTTTTCATCAAGAATGTTGGAATGTGTGTGTTTAGTGTTGGTAGTAGTTCTATTGATGCAACCAGGATATATGCAAGTAGCATAATTTTGTTTAAGAAAGTGATGAACATAAAACATTTCAAGAATTTGATAGGAGCCAGCTGAAAATGAGGCATAGCAAGCTGAGAAGAACAGCTAGAAATAACTCTAAAATATAAGACTGCATTACAGAGACCTTTTGTCTAAACAATCCCTTCACAAAAGAAGGTGGCACAAGGAGTCTGTGTAAGGATACTGTCGTGGTTTGACCAGGAAGTGAGGTTCTGAGAAAGTTATGGTCAAACCAATCAGTGGCCAGATTTGAAATTATCACCTGGTGTGGCTACTGAGGACTTGGATACATCTCTGAGAACACACAGGGGTTAAAAGCAGAGCATTCTCAGAGAGACTTCCTCTTTGGAGTCCGGCAGGTGAGCGGATCTGATCTCCTCTCCTGCCCAGCTGTGTCTGAGTGGGGGAGGGGGAGGCCATGCGGCTTGAGAGAGAGGGAGGCCGGAGCCCTGCAAAGTGCAGGGGTAGAGGAGACCTGGGATGGTTTGGGCAGCCCCCCCGGGAGAGAATGATAGAGAGACTTTGCAGGCTGGAAATTTGATATCTCGTGCCAGCACCATGGCCAGGAGGAGAAGGGGGGGGGGGGGGGGCAAGGGGCCCAGCCGCTGGCAGACCAGACTGAGCTTTTAACCCTTTTAGTGTTGAAACAATAGAAGCTGTAAAAACACTGATCCTCCTCAGCTGAGAATTGAGAGGGGACGGAGGATAGGAAAGACGAAGAAGATTTGAGTAGGTGAAAAAATGCCAGCAGATGAGAGCACCCGAGATGGAGGAGATGATTGGAGTGGCTTTGGCCGGACTTTTCTCTTACATGGCCATGGGCGAAGCCAATTTCTTCCTTTAATGCAGAGACTGCACCTTAGGGGAGGCGGTTTGCCAGAAGCCAAGAATGATAAGGCCACAAGGAGAAGTAGAAGGAACAGAGACTGAGGGGGGAGGGTGTGGTAGAGCCCTCTGCCTTCAGCGAAGGATCTCTGTTCCTGAGCCCCAGGCCCCAGGGGAGTGAATATGGGGGGACAGGTGTCCCAAATGGTGAGAGGTGGCCACTTCTTGGAACTGGGTGAAAAGCATTCTTAAAAAGAACCTAAGGAGTAGTTTGGATCCATGGACAGTGGTGAAAGCACTGGACATAGGAAGAACATGGTCACCACGGCAGATTTCTCTTCGGGCGACTGCCATGTGTGACATAGAAGCACAGGAAGTTCTACTGTGTTTCCTGGGGAGGCCCATGGTGCAAGAAAGAGACTTCTCTCTCCTGATGAACTGGGGGGAGCTTGTGTGAAAGAAGGTATTAGACTGAGAATTGATGTGTTAGAAAGAATTTGAATATTAGAGGACTGGGGGGAGGAAGAGTGTTTTGAAAGTGTTCCATTGTAGATTGTGGTGTGTAGTTTTTTTTCTTCCTTTTTGTGTCTATGTAGATTAATAAAGTGTTGTTTTTTTCCCTCCATTCCCAAGTTAAAGCCTGCTTTGTTCTGTTCCCAGGTCACATCTCACAATAACCATTTTAGAAATATACCTTTCATAGAAGCACTGGCACTGTGCCAGAGTCAATCCATAACAGATACGCATAGGTGAACCATCCTTGTTTTGGGACTGCAGGAGAGGGATACTGCCTAGTAGAAAAAATGGGAATAGTGTCTGTTCCCCAAACATGGCAGATACCCAAGGACAGATGAAAGTCTCAATAAAGATTGCATGGGTCTGTGCCCCCCACACTTTTCATTTCAGTTCCAGAGAGCACAACAGGCACAAGAGTCATTCTGGCTAGTAGGTCTGCTTATAAATCACAGTGGACCCCCATTTTTACAGCTTTAGAAATTCTCTACGAAATGAAAAGAGATGTCTCAGGATCTCCTATGTCAAGGTAACCCCGAGGAGTGTTAAAAAGTCTCTTTTCCCCAACCCAGCTGTCCGAGAAGAAATCAGAAGTCTTTGGCTGTCATTCTCAAGGTTGTTTATTGTTTCTTATCTAAAACATTTTCTGTCTGGCCTGCCAAGGTCTGTTCAGCTGGTCAGTCTGAGGCACACTGCCCGCCCACGGGGCTGGTGTTGTCTTCTATACTATAAACTACGTATTCGATATTTACAATTATGTTCCAATACCTATCACCTATGTTAGACAGTGACTTTCTACTTTACACCAATCCCAAAGTGCCATCATCACCAAGAAGATGGAGGCTAGGAGGAAGAAGGAAGAAAGACAGGACAACGCCCAAATTCCTCCATCTTGTCCCCTAAACCCCCATAGTAAAATTCTTCAAAATTTCACCTTTCACCCTGTGACAACTACTGTTATGCTACTTAAACTTTTGTGACTTGTAATTCTTCATATAAAGTTGGTAATTTGTTCCATGGGTTGAGATCGAATTCCCAAGTGTCTTTGGCTTCCTGCCAGGGTCTCCAAGCCCCTGCCAGGATTTTGAGCCATCCAAGGCACCCAGAGGGATGTCCTGGGCTCCGACAGAGATGGTGTGGATTTAATTTATTGCTCTTTCTTTATTCTGCTGTTATACTGCTTTCTCATATTGAGAGAGCTGTAAACTATATTTGAAGGTCTCCTAAAAACCACATTAAAAGCAATGGATGGTAGGACCTTTAAACACTGGGATTTACATTTAGCAAATGTCACCTGGTTTGTTAACACTAGAGGCTCTACCAGTTGAGCTGGCCCTGCCCAATGAAAACCTCCATGTCGCTATAGAGCACGACACGGCACAAAGCACCCAGACTCCATCAGAAGGGTGTATAAGAGGGATTTATGGCTGATTGTCGTCAGGGTATTTGTGTCTCCACGTGCCCCTTTGCATTCCTCTTCCAGTTTCCCTGCACTTGTCAACCACCTGAAAAAGATCTTAACTTACAAAATTTAGCAGTATGGCCAAAGTTACCACAACGATAACAAGGCACTTTACTGGTCCAAATTACCCTAGAGTGTACACATCATCCAGCAGTTTGAGGGCATTGTGTCTTCCCATGCCCTGATTCTTCACAAGCAGAACATCTGGGTGAGGACTTAATGACTTTTGCCAGAGCAGTCATTTTATGCTCAACAGAACCAACCTTTGAGCAAGCAACTACAAGATCAGACAGTGAGGGATCTCCTGGTAAAGAATCAATAATTCTCCTGCAATCATTGTTCGCGTTGTCCCATGCTAGCTGTCTGCATAAAATTTGCCTCAACTTATCATCTTCTACTTGCTTCTCGAGGGCTCAGCAAGGCATCAACTCCCACAGCATGACGTGGATTGTGCTGAGGTAATTGCATATTGTCCAATGCTACTCTTTCAACCATTTATTTCCAGGTAGCTTGAAACACACCATACTGAACTGGCTGAAACAGAATCGTAGCAAGGTGAACAATATCATGAGGCGCAAGTACATCAGCATTTAGAATACAAATCACTTGTATCACCTGCAAAGAGTTAACACCATACTGATATACTTTTGACTGGAGATCCTGCACAACCCTCTGTGCGAAAACCTGATGGCTATCTTGTTGTCCCGAATTAGGAGCAGCTTTGAAAACAGGAAAAGCCATAGGCCCACCAGAAGCAGCAACAGCAGCCATCTCCATCCTTTTAGGTGGACCTATTTTCTCTAACAAATTCCAATCTCCCTCTTCAGCTACTTTCATTCTCACATGCTCCCAAAATTGCAAAGGGTTTCGAGGAGTCATAGCCACCTGGCAGGGAGGCAGGGTCCAAGAAACAGCAGGCCTGGATCTGCTACGAAGTCTAACAGAAACAGATCCCCAAATCTTTTTAGATGTACTTATAACTGGAAGTTCATCGTCAGAATTATCACTAGACAAAGGACAGAATGTTAAAGATTGCATTTGTTCAACCAGTTGGGGGGGGGGCAGACGGCTCAACTGGAGGTGGAGCGGAGGCAGACAACTCGAAGGGGGGCAGAGAGGGGGCGGATGGCTCAAGGGAAAGCGGGGGGGTGGGAGCAGCTAAACCACAGGAGGGTGGGGGACGAGCAGCCGACTGAGGGACGGGTAAGGGAGGGGCGGCTGATCAGCAGGAGGGTGAGGGGGGAGCAGCCAACCCACGGGAGGGTGAGGGGGAACAAAAGGCCCAGGGAGAGACAGATGACCCTGCCTGTTTTTCACTTAGCTTCTGTAACTTCATTTTTGCTAATTGCTGTGCAGGTGTAAGATACTTTGGTTTAGTACTCAGTTCAACTAACTGCTGAGCAGGCGAAGTATACACAGTTTTAACATAGTCTTTTGGATATAAATACCGAGGAACAGTCTTAGCCTGCCGTTCGATTCTCACAATAGCAAACCCTGGGGGAACCTCCACAACAACTGCAGCAGACTCCTCAGGGGGAGAGACATTGACAGGCTCAGCCTCATCTTCCTCCTGTTCCTCTACTTCAGTTTCTTGCTCTAATTCCTGTTCCTCCAATTCCTCCCCTCTATCTTGCTCTGCTTTCCATTCCTTCAATGCCTCATACAACAGTCTGCAGGTAGTAACCAAATTGACAACCATCTTATCCCCTTTAGATATCATCTCCCATAGTCTCTTCCCAACCTTTTGCCATGCCTGGACACTGAAGGCAGTGTCAGCATCAGATTCAAAGTCCTGTGATTTACACCATATCAGTAAACTACAAAGAGCATAATCAGAAGCTTGAACATTTTTCCTTTTCAGTAAAGCTTTCCATGTGGACAAAACAGTCTTTTCCTCGTTTGATAAATTATTTCCCATTATTTTTCCCAATCGCTCACCTTGAATCAGACGTCTGAATTAGAGCCAGACCTCCGCAGCGTCCTTGCTGCCTTCACTCATTTTTAGGGTACCCTTCAACTTTTTCTCTCTTTTTTCTCCTTCTTTACAGACCAGTTGCAATCACTGTGGGCGGCCACCAGATGCCGCTATAGTGCGTGACATGGTGCAAAGCACTAAGACTCCATCAGAAGGCTGTGTAAGAGGGATTTATTATAGCAACATGTTGCTTTTATAGTTTTTCAATATATTTACATTCACTTAACAGACACGTACATCGCCCATTGGTCATAAGAGAAAAACAAAGTTCTTAATAGGTGAACAGAGAGCCACATCATTCTGTGAGCCAGCTAAAGTCCATATCTTTTAACTTTATCTCTTCCATCACGTTGTCATAGGGATAGCCTTGGTGTCTTTCTCGAGAGAGATAGGGGGCTTTCCTTATCTCCAGGAAGCCTTTGCTGGCTCACAAGAACAGCACGTAATGTCTTTCCTACACCTCCACATGCCATACATGGGATAAAGTCCCCATGGTGCATATGAGGAATATATTAGAGAAGCTAATTTAGAGAAGTCCTGCCTCAAGCAAAGGCAAACCCATCTGTGGGATTGTTTTTGCTCAAGGACCAGAGTGCATTTAGTGGGCAGTTCAGAAAGACAGGGAAATGAGATATGTACCTCAAGGGATTTGATTTTTGGGTAAGAACAGTCTGTAATGTTAAATTGTATAAATTGTATAATATTGGTTGCTGAATGACACTGCCACTTTATGTCATAACTACCTGTAATGACTGAGGCATGGACTCAAACCAGCAGGGAATGCGAATCACTTATTCAAAGAAATGAGCTGGTTTTATACACTTCTTCCAGACACTATTTCCTTATATGGTAATTCTCACTAAGTGACCTATCACACATTGCCATGTCAGCAACACGCTTTTTAATGTGATCACACGCTATTCACCTGTCTGGTAGCTTCTGGCAGGGTCCTCTCTGCAGGGGTCTGCT
The DNA here is from genome assembly GCF_017590135.1 of Pyrgilauda ruficollis. Classification (NCBI taxonomy): domain Eukaryota; kingdom Metazoa; phylum Chordata; class Aves; order Passeriformes; family Passeridae; genus Pyrgilauda; species Pyrgilauda ruficollis. Next base: position 22,159 of record NW_024527712.1, read on the forward strand.
GTGTGGCACCTCTTCCCCCCAAGGTCAGGCAGAGACAAGCCTCTCTGTGCTGCCATGTGCTTCTCTGTGCCACCATGGCATTCTGCAGGTGCGTCCCACAGCCTGTAACTCAATTCTTGCAACTACCCTGTGTTGATGACTCTCTGTGTGTGGCGGGGATACGAGGTTTGACTCTATTTCAGAAGGCTGATTTATTATGTTAAATATTATATTAAAATACTACATTAAGACTATACTAAAAGAACAGAGAGATCAGAAGGTTACAACAAGAACCCTGGACAATGAGTATGGACTGCTCCACATACACCAGTTGTGAGCTCCTGATGCAGCAAACAGCTGACAGCACACCAGCCCTCCTGCTCTGGAAGACATTTAGAATGGATAGAATCCACAGTCATGAACTAAGTGAACTCAACAGACATTTTGGAAGGATGGCTATTGACTAAGGGAATTATACCCTTGCTTATGTGTATATATATGTATATTTGGAATGTGTGGAATCTGGGCATGGTGTCTCTGGTATAGAATAAGGGGTGGATAATGTCCTAGTTCCAGCCAGGACAGGGTTTACTCTTGAGCAGCCAGGAGGGGCACAGCCAGGCCCCTGGGGTAATTCTATACTACTGCATGCCATGTGCAGGGATATAGTGTCTTTTACAGGTTTGCCTGGGTGTGGTCAGATAGCACCAAGTTCTGTGTGGTGAGCGATCACGTGTGAATCATTCACCTGTCTTCTACACTCTGCTTTTAGTATTGTTGTATATTGTTTTTTTGCACGGCCTGGTTCTTGGTAGTAGGGGGGTCCACAGAGGTAGCTTCTGTGAGAAGCTGCTAGAAGTTTCCACCATGTCCAGCAGAGCCAATCCCTGATGGCTCTGAAGATGGACATGCCGCTGGCCCAGCCTGGGCCAATTAGACACCGAGGTAACGCCTTTGTGATAACATATTTAAGAAGAAAATCAAAACAAAGTTTGTGGTGCAGTTTTAATTCTGACTAGAGAAGAGCAGCGAGAATATGTGAGAGAAACAACAATGGAGACACCAAGGTCAGTGAAGAAAGAGCGGAAGGAGGTGATCCAGGTGATGCCTGGAGAGGTTACCTAAAAGAGAGGCTAAAAAGAGTTAAAAGAGAAAATATAAAAGTGGGTATTTATTGAAAGGCCTTCAAAGGGCACACCTTGGACAGTGCAGGAATCTCACAGAAATACACCCAAGATGGACGACTGTCACATGTTTTTCGGACAGATGTAAGTTTGGTCTATTTACATATCAGAGGTTAATTGTCCAATTACAGCTTGCGGTAATGGAGTCACATTCCCCTAGTTTGCCCCCCTACTTCACTGTTGTTTACATTTTTGGGGGCATGAAAAGGTGAGGTGTCCTTGAGTTTCAGGCCTAGAGAGAAATTGTTTTGTCTGAATAAAATGGGAGAACAGTAGCTGACAGGCTATGGAGTTTTAGAGTTACACACTAAAGCAGTATGGATTTGAAAAATATAAAAGCTAAAACTTAAGGTATCACAGGCACCAGAGCTAAGATTCCTCTGCAGGCCATGGTGAAGACCATGGTGAATCAGGCTGTCCCCCTGCAGCCCATGGAGGTCCATGGGTACCGTTGTGTTCGAGGGAGACAGGATGTGGGAAGAGACGAGAATCTTGACTCCATGTTTCAGAAGGCTGATCTTTTATATTATGATATATATTATATTAAAATGCTATACTAAAACTATACTAAAAAGAATAGAGAGAAAAGGATCCATCAGAAGGCTAGAAAGAACAGGAGAGGAATGAGGAATAACAAAAGCTCGTGACTCCCAGAGAGTCCAATGCAGCTGCATCTTTGATTGGTTCTTAAGTAGAAGTAACTCACAGGAACCAAGCCAAAATGCACCTGTTGGTAAACAATGTCCAGACCACATTCCACAGCCATCAGTTAATTGTTTACATTTCTTTTCTGAGGCTTCTCAGCTAGAATAGGAGAAAAATCGTAGCAAAGGAATTTTCATAAAATATCATGGCTACATATGGGGAAGCAGAGATCCACCCACAGCCTGTGGGGGAGGTGCCCATGCCAGAGCGGGTGGATGCCTGGAGGAGGCAGTGATCCTATGGGAGACATGTGGAGAGAGGTGCCCTGCTCCTATGCTGGAGCAGCCTGTTCTTGAAGGACTGCACCACATGGAAGAGTGACCCACACTGCAGCAACTTGAGGGGTACTATTGTCCATGGGATGGATTCATGTTGCAGCAGTTCGCAGAGAGCTGTTGCTTGTGAGATGAACTCACCTTGGAGAAGTTTACGGAGAACTGTCTCCCGTGGGAGGGACCCCACAATGCAGCAAGGGAACAAGGGAACAACTCCTCTTCCTGATCAGTGAGAGAAACCAAGGGTGATGAACTGACCAAAACCCCCACTCCCTATCTCCCTGCACTGTCTGTGGGAAGGAGGGAGGAGTTGGGGGGAAAAAAGGTCCTTTTAAGGGATTATTTTACTTCTCATTATCCTGCTCTGATTTTGTTAGTAATTAATTTGCTTAATATCTCTAAGTCGAGCCTGTTTTGCCCTTGATGGTAATCGATGAGTGTTTTCTCAGGGTCCTTAACTCATGAACCCTTCGTTAAATTTTTCTCTCCTCTGTCCAGCTGCAGAGGGGGGTGAGCAAGTGGCTTTGGTGTGTGCCTAGCATCCTGCCAGGGTCAAACCACATCATGTTGTTACTGTTCATTTTTCTTTTTTGGTTGCTGTTTCCAGTAAATTGCTCTTATCTCAACCCATGATCTTTACCTTTTCATGTCTCCAATTCTCCTCTCCATCCCACTGCAGGGGAAGAGTGGGAATGAGCAGGAAGAGGGGAGGAAGTCAGTGAGTAGTGCATGGTCTAGGGTGTTTCAGTGGGAACACTACATTGCGGAATACCATTCCTAAACCATGACAACATCCTAACACCCCCACCTTGGGCTGGTTATTGCAGTCCCTAGGGTGTCCCTGATCCCCATGAGGGATGGAGAAGGGCCCATTTTTTTCCCATCGTTGTGCTGGTTCATTTCCTCCATGCTTACATTGTTCCTTCTTGCTCACAAAGGCCCAGAGAGGTCCTGGTAGTAACCATGTACCCAGTGTGTCTTCACCCTGAGACCTCTCTAGCCCAGGATCTGCAGGGCTGGAGCCCACCAGCATATCCCTTGTTCCCACATCCCCTCACAGAGGCAAGGTACATTGGAACTTGGACAACTGAGGTGCAACCCATGGGTATCCACAGGCAAGGCAGCTCCATGACTCAAGGGGCTTTGCCACCACACATCTGAGCAGAGACCTCAGTGCTTAGGGGGCCTCCTTCCTCACGAGGGTGGGTGATTATAAGATCATTGAGCAGGTGAGTTGTTTGCCATTGTAAGTCGGTGAGGAGCAAGGGGTGGAGCTACCTGAGTTGCTGCTGAGTGGCTGATTATAAGGGGTCTCTGGGGAGCGTGGCGACCCGGAGCGCGGTGAACAGGAGCAGGCAAACAGGAGTGTGGTGAGTCTCTGGAGCGTGTACAAGGCAGTTTGCGTGACAGTTTGCGCAGGCAGGGCAAACAGGCAGGGTTGCCAGGTGCAACCTCTGAGGCTGCTATCCGGTTGACCTTGCAGGCCCCCTCGAGGGACATGACAGGTCTGGTATGAGATGGGAATTTGCCTGGGTCTTGCACCAATCTGCTGGGTGCATGCTTGCAGGGGACACACTCTGCAAGGCTTCTTGATGCTTGCAGGGGACACACTCTGCGAGGCTTCTTGATACTCACAGAGGACAGACTTTGCAGAAGTGGCAAGCATGAATTTGTGCCACCATGGCCAGTTTGGCCAACTGACCAAAGACAGTGCTCCCCTGTTCCTCCTTGTGCCCGGTGTGATGGTGTCCTGCAGAAGGTCTTGTCCACTCTGTTATACTGACCCAAGCACAGCAAGGGCAGCAGCCTGAGGGGAGGATGTGCACCCCAAGTCTGTAGGGATCGAGGCCACCCTGGCAGGGTAAGACCAAGCCCAGCTCCATTCGCCCCAGTGATTTGTGGAAAGAAAAACACTCCACAACTTTTAAAAAGTTGTAAAGCCGGTATGTTTAATACAGCACTGGACACATGTGGGGATCGTTCCCCCTAAAGAACATGCACACCCCAGAGAACTTCCAATCCTTTTTTATCCCCCTTACTGGTACATATGCATAGAATTTCACAATATGTTCATACATATTCATTTTACTGGTTTCGTGTTACACTTGCAGCTAGTTTTTTATCAGAAAGTACAGAAAGAACTCCTGGGTCGCCCTGCCCTGTATCCTGCAGCCTCAGTCCTGGCCTCCATCTGTTTCAAAGTTCAAGGGGCCCCTCTTATCTCTTTCACATTTTTTCCTTCCACTGAGGCAGTTTTTCGAGCATAGGTTTTTTTGCGAGAACAGGCAGTCTTGGGCACAGACTAAACAAATTAAAACAGTGTATCTCAGCTATGCTAGCAAGCTACAGACAATAATTCAAAACGGCATATTTCACCTAAATCCGAAATGGATTTCCACCCTTGTAAATTTCCACTCTGTTTCACCAGGCACCAGAGGTGGCCCTGCTAAAAATAAGCTGGGCTGAGCTGCCACCTTGTGCCAAGAAGCAGCATCCACTGACCAAGGCAGGCATAGGAAGGGATTTCATATTACCCCAAACTTTCAGTGACTGATATGGAGATATACCTCAGGGCCTCAGTTTCCAGATGAACTCCACAGAGTTTATAATCTCTGTGGCAGTGGGCAGCAACAGCAGGGAAGGGATTTTGCTGTCCCTCCTCACAGCACAGCTTGGTTACGCTCTCTTCACCCACAACTTAGGGTTCAAAAATCCCATATTTGTGCAAAGCTCAGTCCTGTCATCCAGCAGCTGTGTCCTTGGGGAAATGCCCAGGTAGTAGAAGACAGGGTACAGTCAGGTTCAGTATCCCTGGGTGCCAGGACTGCATGGGGCTCAGGATCCCTGCAAGGTCTCTGAGTCACAAATCTCAGTGGCAAGGCTCAGCCCCAAATGCTGAGCATGGCCAGGGAGAAATGCCAAAATGCAGATAGGGACCTGCAGTCATGTTGGGAGTGAGCGGGCAGCCTTGGGTCTTGGAACAGCTTGCAGCAGTGGGAGGCATTTCTGGGTGGCCCCAGCCTTTGCCATCCCATCAAGGTGATGTCAAGGGGGATGTTTGCTCACACATTTGGTGTCAATGTAAGGCTGACAGCATGGCCATGTGGGTGGCAGCAGGCCTGAGACATCACCGCATGGCTCTGGGCAGCCCTGGCAAAACCCACATCATCAGGCTGCTTGGGACAGGTACTATCTCAGTCAGCTGTCATGGATTGACACTGGCACAGTGCCAGTGCCCCCATGAAAGGTGTATCCCCCAAAATGGTTACTGTGAGATGTGACCTGGGAACAGAACAAAGCAGGCTCTAACTTGGGAATGGAGGAAAAAGACAACACTTTATTAATCTACACAGACACAAAAAGGAAGGGGAAAAAACTACACACACAACAATCCACAATAGAACACTTTCAAAACACTCCTCCTCCTCCCCCCAGTCCTCTAACATTCAAATCCCCTCTAACATCAGCAAATAGAGTTTATCCGTTTCTCACTTTTTCTTTTTTTTATTTTCCCTTTTTTCAAGGCAGGTACAAAAGAAAGAAAGCATTTCTGCAGGGAAGCAGCAGCAGAAGAAACTTGGGCATGGAAGAATGAGGGAGTAACTTATTCCTGTGACAAATGCAGGGCACATCTCTCTCTGGGGCCTGCCTGGACCAACAGCACCCTCTCTGGAGCCCATCCCTGATGCCATCCTAAACCCACAGCCCATACCCCAACTCCCTAGCTGCAGGTCAGGAAGAGGGCTGTTAAGTGAAGTCAAATTTCCTGTCTGAAATAGTCCAGATTCCCCTGTTTGTGATGGCACCGTTCCTTGCCAGGGTGGATACCGATGGTATTTTAAAGTCTGTCCAGGCGGTA